>NC_055700.1:2209976-2224976 GCF_017639745.1 Melanotaenia boesemani
GTTTGTTCAAATACAATGTGTGTAAAGTGCAAAAAATGGCCAAAAAATGAGCGTACACGGCAAGATGGCGGGCACCCCGTTGCCATGGCGACAGGTGTTACATTGAGTTTTTTGGTCAACATGGGGTGGTACACGTGTGTGCCGAGTTTCGTCTTCCTACGTTGAAGTAGACTTCCGGGGCCCCATTCATTTGGGGATTTCATTTTTTTCTAGGTGGCGCTGTTGAGCCAATTTTGCATTGAAGTGTATGAGGACCTAAGAATATTGCAATTTTCGCCGGGCTTGACCTGTGTGCCAAGTTTCACAACTTGTCATGGGTGTTAAGGGGGTCAAATTTGGCCTCGAAGTGCTTAGAAGTATAATAATAATAAAGCCGCAAGCGGCATCCATCGGGTCCGAGCGGCCTGGACCCCGCCACCCGTCTCATACACCTTTTCCTAGCATGGTAGGTAACCTGGTCACATCATATTTAACATGGTAAAACACCCAGCTGAAAATCTGAAATGTTGATATACTTAGCATTTTTTGCTTGCATGCTAATTCTGCTAGCTAACATGCTATGTTGCCATGACAACAGGTGTTGTAATGCGTTAGGGACCCAACAAGTATGAATCCTGTCAAGTTTGGTGCAGATCCCATCTATTTCTGTGGAAATATGAGCAAACCGTGTTTCATGGCGAGAAGGCTTTTTCCGTCGGTTGCCACGGTTACACGCTTTCTCCTATTAGAAAGATTTGAATAGCGTTTGGTCCCCAACTTGTCATGAACGTTCCCACCAAGTTTGGAGTCGGTCGCCCGAATCCCCTCACACTAGTTCGTTCAAATGGCAGTGAAATCCCAGATGGCGGGTACACCGTTGCCATGGCAACAGGTGTTCGATTGACTTCTTTGCTGCACTTGGGGTGGGACACGTATGAATGCTGTGAAGTTTGGTGAAGATCCCGTGTATTTCTATGGAGATATGAGCCAACCGTGTTTCATGGCGAGGAGGCTTTTTCGGTCTGTTGCCACGGTTACAGGCTTTTTCCTATTAGAAAGATTTGAATAGCGTTTGTTCCCCAACTTGTCAGGAAGGTTCCCACCAAGTTTGGAGTCAGTCGCACGAATCTCCTCAGACTAGTTCGTTCAAATGGCAGTGAAATCCAAGATGGCGGGCACGCCGTTGTCATGGCAACAGCTGTTCGATTGACTTCTTTGCTGCACTTGGGGTGTCACCAGTATGAATACTGTCAAGTTTGGTGCAGATCCCATGTATTTACATGGAGATATGAGCAAACCGTGTTTCATGGCGAGAAGGTCATTTTCCATCGGTTGCCACGGTAACATGCTTTCTGCTATTAGAAAGATTTGTACAATTTTTGGTCCCCAACTTGTCAGGAAGCTTTCCACCAAGTTTGGAGTCAGTCGCACGAATCCCCTCAGACTAGTTCGTTCAAATACGATGTGTGTAAAGTGCAAAAAATGGCGAAAAAATGGCCGCACACGCCAAGATGGCGGGCGCCCCGTTGCCATGGCGACAGGTGTTACATTGAGTTTTTTGGTCAACACGGGGCGGTACACGTGTGTGCCGAGTTTCGTCTTCCTACGTTGAAGTAGACTTCCTGGGCCCCATTCATGTGGTGATTTTTGGTGACTGTAGGTGGCGCTGTTGAGCCAATTTTGCATTGAATAGTATGCGGATTTTATAATATCCGATTTTCGCCAGGCTTGAGGTGTGTGCCAAGTTTGACAACTTTTCATGGGTGTTTAGGGGGTGAAATTTGGCGTCGAAATGCTTAGGAGGAGGAGGAGAAGGAGAATTAAAGCCGCAAGCGGCATCCATCGGGTCCGAGCTGCCTGGACCCCGCCACCCGATGTCGCCATGACAACAGGTGCTGTAATGTTTTTTTGTATTAGAAAGATTTGAGGAGCGTTTGGTCCCCAACTTGCCAGGAAGCTTCACACCAAGTTTGGAGTCAGTCGCACGAATCCCCTCAGACTAGTTTGTTCAAATGGCAGTGAAATCCAAGATGGCGGGCACCCTGTTGCTATGGCAGCAGGTGTTCGATTGACATCAATGCTGGACTTGGGTTGTCAGAAGTATGAATCCTGGCAAGTTTGGTGCAGATCCCACGTATTCCTATGGAGATATAAGCAAACCGTGTTTCATGGCGAGGGCATTTTTCGTCAGTTGCCACGGTTACACGCTTTTTCCTATTAGAAAGATTTGAGGAGCGTTTGGTCCCCAACTTGTCAGGAAGGTTCCCACCAAGTTTGGACTCAGTCGCACGAATCCCCTCACACTAGTTGGTTCAAATGGGAGGGAAATCCAAGATGGCGGGCAGTGCGTTGCCATGGCAACAGGTGTTCTATTGACATCAATGCCGGAGTTGGGGTGTCACAAGTATGAATCCTGTCAAGTTTGGTGCAGATCCCACGTATTCCTATGGAGATATAAGCAAACCGTGTTTCATGGCGAGGGCATTTTTCCGTCGGTTGCCACGGTTACACGCTTCTTCCTATTAGAAAGATTTGAGGAGCGTTTGGTCCCCAACTTGTCAGGAAGCTTCCCACCAAGTTTGAAGTCAGTCGCACGAATCCCCTCAGACTAGTTCGTTAAAATGGCAGTTAAATCCAAGATGGCGGGCACCCCGTTGCCATGGCAACAGGTGTTCTATTGACTTCTTTGCTGGACTTGGGGTGTCACACGTATGAATCCTGTCAAGTTTGGTGCAGTTCCCATCTATTTCTATGGAGATATGAGCAAACCGTGTTTCATGGCGAGAAGGCTGTTTTCCGTCGGTTGCCACGGTAACACGTTTCCTGCTATTAGAAAGATTTGAACAATTTTTGGTCCCCAACTTGTCAGGAAGCTTCCCACCAAGTTTGGAGTCCATCGCACGAATCCCCTCAGACTAGTTCGTTCAAATACGATGTGTGTAAAGTGCAAAAAATGGCAAAAAAATGGCCGAACACGCCAAGATGGCGGGCGCCCTGTTGCCATGGCGACAGGTGTTACTTTGAGTTTTTTGGTCAACTCGGGGTGGTGCACGTGTGTGCCGAGTTTTGTCTTCCTACGTTGAAGTAGACTTCCGGGGCCCCATTCATGTGGTGATTTTTGGTGACTGTAGGTGGCGCTGTTGAGCCAATTTTGCATTGAAGTGTATGCGGACCTTATAATATCCGAGTTACGCCGGACGTGACGTCTGTGCCAAGTTTCACAACTTTTCATGGGTGTTTAGGGGGTCAAATTTGGGGTCAAAGCGCTTAGGAGAACGAGAATAATAAACATAGCAGAAACAATAGGGCCCCGCCATACTTTGTATGGCTCGGACCCTAATGAAAGCCGCAAGCGGCATCCATCGGGTCCGAGCTGCCTGGACCCCGCCACCCGATGTCGCCATGACAACAGGTGGTGTAATGCGTTAAGGACCCAACAAGTATGAATCCTGTCAAGTTTGGTGCAGTTCCCATTTATTCCTGTGGAGATATGAGCAAACCGTGTTTCATGGCGAGAAGGTGTTTTTCCGTGGGTTGCCACGGTAACACGCTTTTTGCTATTAGAAAGATTTGAATAGCGTTTGGTCCCCAACTTGTCAGGAAGGTTCCCACCAAGTTTGAAGTCAGTCGCACGAATCCCCTCAGACTAGTTCGTTAAAATGGCAGTTAAATCCAAGATGGCGGGCACCCCGTTGCCATGGCAACAGGTGTTCTATTGACTTCTTTGCTGGACTTGGGGTGTCACACGTATGAATCCTGTCAAGTTTGGTGCAGTTCCCATCTATTTCTATGGAGATATGAGCAAACCGTGTTTCATGGCGAGAAGGCTGTTTTCCGTCGGTTGCCACGGTAACACGTTTCCTGCTATTAGAAAGATTTGAACAATTTTTGGTCCCCAACTTGTCAGGAAGCTTCCCACCAAGTTTGGAGTCCATCGCACGAATCCCCTCAGACTAGTTCGTTCAAATACGATGTGTGTAAAGTGCAAAAAATGGCAAAAAAATGGCCGAACACGCCAAGATGGCGGGCGCCCTGTTGCCATGGCGACAGGTGTTACTTTGAGTTTTTTGGTCAACTCGGGGTGGTGCACGTGTGTGCCGAGTTTTGTCTTCCTACGTTGAAGTAGACTTCCGGGGCCCCATTCATGTGGTGATTTTTGGTGACTGTAGGTGGCGCTGTTGAGCCAATTTTGCATTGAAGTGTATGCGGACCTTATAATATCCGAGTTACGCCGGACGTGACGTCTGTGCCAAGTTTCACAACTTTTCATGGGTGTTTAGGGGGTCAAATTTGGGGTCAAAGCGCTTAGGAGAACGAGAATAATAAACATAGCAGAAACAATAGGGCCCCGCCATACTTTGTATGGCTCGGACCCTAATAAACATTTCAACCACAATAGGGCCTTGCCATACTTTGTATGGCTCGGACCCTAATTAAAGCTGCAAGCAGCGTTGGAGGCCCTCGCACCTCTGGCGCCGCTTCGGCCTATTGCACCGCCCCATCACCCCGCAACCTCCCTCCAGCAGCACAGCCGCTATCGCCCACAGCCATATACCCATTCTTCCAGAGTTTATCTCCAATCAGGAGGTTATTTTTCTCATGCGAGGATCAACTTACAACTCAGCCTTTCCAGTGATGACATCTGAAGCATTCATGACCTTGTTTCTTACAAACTGTGTTGAATTCCCACAAACTGGAGCATGATTTTATCAAGAGGAAAATTCCACGTGGCCACTAGGTGGCGCTATTGTTGTTTTCATGTAGAACCATGTTTAGGTTGGAACTGTAATGAGAACAATGAGAGAGAAAATATCAGCTCAACTAGTCAACTGACAGCAGAGCTAGAGCCACTTCCTGTTTCATGGCACATTATATAACCATAGGGGGCGCTATAGAGCCACATAACCAGCATATGTGTATTTGAATCAGTTCCAGGTCTGACCACTGTCCTCCCTGCCGAGTTTGGTGGAGATCAGGTGTACATTGGGTCAGTTACAAGTACTTCCTGTTTCATGGCGGTGGACGCCATTCGCCATGTTTTGCTTGAGGAACGAACTTGAGTTTTGTTTTCTGTAATATCATGAAAGGGTTTGAACTGATCTCTAGCACTTCTGAGTGTGTGAGGTTAATCCCTGACGAGAGGGAACCCGCTGCAGGAAAATGGCACTTCCTGTTTCAGGTGGGCGGGGCTTAGGTCAAGACCAGAAGTAGTTGTATGTATCTGTTCAGGAGCAGACCCTGATTAATCACTGTACGTGTGATGGTGATTGGATGAAAATTGAGGGATTTACACTCAATAATGATGTCATGGCATCTTATCCAACTTTGTCATGGCGCCACGGTCTCGCCATGCAGCGTTGAGCAATGTCCAGATGACATCATCTGGACATGTAGATGTGGTTGGCATGGAACTGAAGTGAAACATGTGCAGTTTGGTACAAAATGAGTGTTGTATTTCAGAAATAATGGATTCCGTGCTTCATGGCGAAACATCAAAACTTGATGAGGCGCCGCCGCCGAACGCCACCTCCTATTAGAAAATTTTCAATAACTTTTGACTACGCATGCCTCTGGAGTGTTCAGACTGAGTTTGAGGTAAATACAATAAAATCTGTAGGAGGAGTTCGTTCAAATGCAAGGCAAAGAAACATGCAAAAATGACCCCAAAAATGACAATTTTTTCAAAATGGCCGACTTCCTGTTGAAGTTATCATATAGGTCCAAGAGGCTTTTTTGTACATCCTTCCATGTTCTATCAATATACTGGATTTCAGCCATATTGGTCAATGTAGTGGGCAGACATGATCAATTAAATATTTTTAGGGGGCGCTATAGAGCCGTATTACAATTTTTCCAGCATATGTCAATAAGGCAGAGTTCCCGACCTGACCGCGGTCCTCTCTGCCGAGTTTGGTGGAGATCAACGTTACAATGGGTCAGTTACAAGTACTTCCTGTTTGATGGCGTCGGACCACTATTCGCCAAGGTTACGTTTGGCAAAGGAACTTGAGATTTTTATTGGGGTATCATGAAAGGGTTTGACCTGTTCTGAAGTACTTTCAAGTGTGTAAGTGTCATTCCTGAGGAGATGGACCCCAGCGTCTGAAAAAAACCACTTCCTGTTGGAAGTGGGCGGGGCTTAGGGCTAGTCTGGAATTGGTCATATGGATCTGTTTAGGGCCGGATCCTGATTAATCCCTGCAAGTCTGATGGGGATTGGATCAGAATTGAGGGATTTATAGTGATTTATGATGTCATGGCGTCTTATCGAAGATCGCCATGACACCACGGTCTCGCCCTGCAGCGTAGAGCAACAGTTTTCACTGGATATCATCACCAACTTGTTTTCTGCTGTCTGACCCAGTTTGGACCTGGTTGTCTCGAAAACGTCAGATAAGTGGGTCTCCAAGTAAAAACAATGACTTCCTGTCGCCAGGGGGCGTGGCCAATTCATAACCCAAATATTGACATGTAGAGGTGTTCAGGATGGGACTGGCATCATACATGGCAATTTTGGTTCAAATATATTGTTTTACGTGGAAGTTATATCACTTTCGTTCTTCACGGCGAGACATCAAATTTTGAGGCCCCACCCCCTCCATGCCCTTTCTCCTATTAGAAAACTTTCAATAACTTTTAAAGACACATGCCTTCTGGACATCCTGAGCTATTTTGGTAGTGGTATGATGAAATCTCTGGGAGGAGATAGATTTTGAAAATGTCAGTAAAATGCCAAAATGGCGACTTTGACCCAAAATGGCCGACTTCCTGTTGGTTTTAGGCTGTTGCTCCAAGAGGCGTTTTTGTTTGCCCAAACATTTAGAATATATCTAGCGATTTTCATAAAGATTGATGACGTGCAGTGGCGGGGCATAATAAATAGGTGGCGCTCTCATTCAATTTGGCCCGAACAGTCCCGAGCACCCCAAAATATCAAATTTTTCACATTCCTTTGGGGGGGTACACAAAAATAGGCGCGTTTTCATGCATGTTCAGGTCCCCAAAAATGCCTCCAATGTTTAAGAAGAAGAATAATAAGAAGAAGAAGAAGAAGAAGAAGAATTAAAGCTGCAAGCAGCGTTGGAGGCCCTCGCACCTCTGGCGCCGCTTCGGCCTATTGCACCGCCCCATCGGCCAAGAGCCTCCCTCCAGCAACACAGCCTCTCTTGCCCACAGCCATATACCCATTCTTCCAGAGTTTATCTCCATCAAGAGGTGATTTTCCTCATCAGAAGATCAACTTGCACGTCAGCCTGTCCAGTGATGACATCTGAAGCATTTCATGACCTTGTTTCTTACAAACTGTGTTGAATTCCCACAATCTGGAGCATGATTTCATCAAGAGGAAAATTCCACGTGGCCACTAGGTGGTGGTAAAGTTGTTTTAATGTACGACCATGTTCAGATTGGAACTCTAATGAGAACAGGAAAATATTAGCTCAATTGGTCAACTGACAGCAGGGTTAGTGCCACTTCCTTAATAATGGCGAATGATTTAAACCATCACAGGAAGCCATTTTAATCATGATGCTGTAAGAAGTCAGTCATATTTTCAACCATGAGTTCATGAAGGATGATATTAATGAGTTAGAATTAGTTATACAGAGGATAAAGGGTTAAAATGGTGGGACTTCCTTTTCCCAGGGCTATGGTGTTGAGAACATCAGGACATGAAGTGGCTTTTTTGTTTGTCCTGGCATGTTATATAAATATGCCACATTTTACTATGTCGTTCAAAGCAGTGGGTGGAGCTGATAGACTAAATATTGATAGGGGGCGCTATAGAGCCATATTACCAGCATATGTGTATTTGAATCAGTTCCAGGCCTGACCACTGTCCTCCCTGCCAGGTTTGGTGGAGATCAGGAGTACATTGGGTCAGTTACAAGTACTTCCTGTTTCATGGCGGTGGACGCCATTTGCCATGTTTTGCTTGAGGAAGGAACTTGAGGTTTTTTTTCTCTTATATCATGAAAGGGTTTGACCTGATCTGAAGCACTGTAGAGTGTGTGAGGTTAATCCCTGACGAGAGGGACCCTGCTGCAGGAAAAAGGCACTTCCTGTTTCAAGTGGGCGGGGCTTAGGCCAAGACCAGAAGTAATTACATATATCTGTTAAGAAGCAGACTCTGATTAATCAGTGCAAGTGTGATGCTGATTGGATGAAAATTGAGGGATTTAAACGCAATAATGATGTCATGGCGTTTTATCCAACCTTGTCATGGCGCCACGGTCTCGCCATGCAGCGCTGAGCAATGTCCAGATGACAACATCGGGACTTGTAGATGTGGTCGGCATGGAAGTGAAGAGAAATATATGCAGTTTGATACAGAATGAGTGTTGTATTGCAGAAATAATAGATTCCGTGCTTGTTGGCGAAACATCAAAACTTGATGAGGCGCCGCCGCTGAACGCCACCTCCTATTAGAAAATTTTCAATAACTTTTGACCACGCATGCCTCTGGAGTGTTCAGACTGAGTTTGAGGTAAATACGATAAAATCTGTAGGAGGAGTTCGTTCAAATGCAAGGCAAAGAAACATGCAAAAATGACCCCAAAAATGACACTTTTTTCAAAATGGCTGACTTCCTGTTGAAGTTATCATATAGGTCCAAGAGGCTTTTTTGTACATCCTTCCAAGTTCTATCAATATACTGGATTTCAGCCATATCAGTCAATGTAGTGGGCAGATATGATCAATTAAATATTTGTAGGTGGCGCTATAGAGCCATATTGCAATTTTTCAAACATATGTCAATGTGGCTGAGTTCTCGGCTGGTCCGCGCTCCTCCCTGCCAGGTTTGGTGTAGATCAGCAGTACAATGGGTCAGTTACAAGTACTTCCTGTTTGATGGCGTCGGACCGCTATTCGCCATGGTTACGTTTGGCGAAGGAGCTTGAGATTTTTATTGTGGTATCATGAAAGGGTTTGACCTGTTGTGAAGTACTTTCAAGTGTGCACGTTTTATTCCTGAGGAGATGGACCCCTGCGTCTGAAAAAAAGCACTTCCTGTTGGAAGTGGGCGGGGCTTAGGGCTAGACCGGAATTGGTGATATGAATCTGTTCAGGGCCGGACCCTGATTAATCCCTGCAAGTCTGATGGGGATTGGATCAGAATTGAGGGATTTATAGTGATTTATGATGTCATGGCGTCTTATCAAAGTTCGCCATGGCGCCACGGTCTCGCCCTGCAGCATAGAGCAACAGTTTTCACTGGTTATCATCACCAACTTGTTTTCTGCTGTCTGACCCAGTTTGGACCTGGTTGTGTTCAAAACGTCAGATAAGAGGGTCTCCAAGTAAAAACCATGACTTACTGTCGCCAGGAGGCGTGGCCAATTCATAACCCAAATATTGATATGTAGATTTGTTCAGGATGGGACTGGCATCATACATGGCCATTTTGGTTCAGATACATTGTTTTATGTGGAAGCTATATCACTTTCGTTCTTCACGGCGACACATCAAAATTTGAGGCCCCACCCCCTCCATGCCCTTTCTCCTATTAGAAAACTTTCAATAACTTTTAAAGACACATGCCTTCTGGACATCCTGAGCTATTTTGGTAGCGGTACGATAAAATCTCTAGGAGGAGATAGATTTTGAAAATGTCAGTAAAACGCCAAAATGGCGACTTTGACCCAAAATGGCCGACTTCCTGTTGGTTTTAGGCTGTTGCTCCAAGAGGATTTTTTGTTCGCCCGAACATTTAGAATATTTGTAGCAATTTTCATAAAGATTGATGACGTGCAGTGGCGGGGCATCGTAAATAGGTGGCGCTCTCATTCAATTTTGCCCGAACAGTCCCAAGCACCCCAAAATATCAAATTTTTCACATTCCTTTGGGGGGGTACACAAAAATAGGCGCGTTTTCGTGCATGTTCAGGTCCCCAAAAATGCCTCCAATGTTTAAGAAGAAGAAGAAGAAGAAGAAGAAGAATTAAAGCTGCAAGCAGCGTTGGAGGCCCTCGCACCTCTGGCGCCGCTTCGGCCTATTGCACCGCCCCATCGGCCAAGAGCCTCCCTCCAGCAACACAGCCTCTCTTGCCCACAGCCATATACCCATTCTTGCAGAGTTTATCTCCATCAAGAGGTGATTTTCGGCATGAGAGGATCAACTTGCAACTCAGCCTGTCCAGTCATGACATCTGAAGCATTCATCACTTTGTTTCTTACAAACTGTGTTGAATTCCCACAAACTGGAGCATGATTTCATCAAGAGGAAAATTCCACGTGGCCAGTAGTTGGTGGTAAAGTTGTTTTAATGTAGAACCATGTTCAGGTTGGAACTCTGTTGAGAACAGGAAAATATTAGCTCAATTGGTCAACTGACAGCAGGGTTAGTGCCACTTCCTGTATAATGGCGAATGATTTAAACCATCACAGGAAGCCATTTTAATCATGATGCTGTAAGAAGTCAGTCATATTTTCAACCATGAGTTCATGAAGGATGATATTAATGAGTTAGAATTAGTTATACAGAGGATAAAGGGTTAAAATGGTGGGACTTCCTTTTCCCAGGGCTATGGTGTTGAGAACATCAGGACATGAAGTGGCTTTTTTATTTGTCCTGGCATGTTATATAAATATGCCACATTTTACTATGTCGTTCAAAGCAGTGGGTGGAGCTGATAGACTAAATATTGATAGGGGGCGCTATAGAGCCATATTACCAGCATATGTGTATTTGAATCAGTTCCAGGCCTGACCACTGTCCTCCCTGCCAAGTTTGGTCGAGATCAGGAGTACATTGGGTCAGTTACAAGTACTTCCTGTTTCATGGCGGTGGACGCCATTTGCCATGTTTTGCTTGAGGAAGGAACTTGAGTTTTTTTTTCTCTTATATCATGAAAGGGTTTGACCTGATCTGAAGCACTGTAGAGTGTGTGAGGTTAATCCCTGACGAGAGGGACCCTGCTGCAGGAAAAAGGCACTTCCTGTTTCAAGTGGGCGGGGCTTAGGCCAAGACCAGAAGTAATTACATATATCTGTTAAGAAGCAGACTCTGATTAATCAGTGCAAGTGTGATGCTGATTGGATGAAAATTGAGGGATTTATACTCAATAATGATGTCATGGCGTTTTATCCAACCTTGTCATGGCGCCACGGTCTCGCCATGCAGCGTTGAGCAATGTCCAGATGACAACATCAGGACTTGTAGATGTGGTCGGCATGGAAGTGAAGAGAAATATATGCAGTTTGGTACAGAATGAGTGTTGTATTGCAGAAATAATAGATTCCGTGCTTGTTGGCGAAACATCAAAACTTGATGAGGCGCCGCCGCTGAACGCCACCTCCTATTAGAAAATTTTCAATAACTTTTGACCACGCATGCCTCTGGAGTGTTCAGACTGAGTTTGAGGTAAATACGATAAAATCTGTAGGAGGAGTTCGTTCAAATGCAAGGCAAAGAAACATGCAAAAATGACCCCAAAAATGACACTTTTTTCAAAATGGCTGACTTCCTGTTGAAGTTATCATATAGGTCCAAGAGGCTTTTTTGTACATCCTTCCAAGTTCTATCAATATACTGGATTTCAGCCATATCAGTCAATGTAGTGGGCAGATATGATCAATTAAATATTTGTAGGTGGCGCTATAGAGCCATATTGCAATTTTTCCAACATATGTCAATGTGGCTGAGTTCTCGGCTGGTCCGCGCTCCTCCCTGCCAGGTTTGGTGTAGATCAGCAGTACAATGGGTCAGTTACAAGTACTTCCTGTTTGATGGCGTCGGACCGCTATTCGCCATGGTTACGTTTGGCGAAGGAGCTTGAGATTTTTATTGTGGTATCATGAAAGGGTTTGACCTGTTGTGAAGTACTTTCAAGTGTGCACGTTTTATTCCTGAGGAGATGGACCCCTGCGTCTGAAAAAAAGCACTTCCTGTTGGAAGTGGGCGGGGCTTAGGGCTAGACCGGAATTGGTGATATGAATCTGTTCAGGGCCGGACCCTGATTAATCCCTGCAAGTCTGATGGGGATTGGATCAGAATTGAGGGATTTATAGTGATTTATGATGTCATGGCGTCTTATCAAAGTTCGCCATGGCGCCACGGTCTCGCCCTGCAGCATAGAGCAACAGTTTTCACTGGTTATCATCACCAACTTGTTTTCTGCTGTCTGACCCAGTTTGGACCTGGTTGTGTTCAAAACGTCAGATAAGAGGGTCTCCAAGTAAAAACCATGACTTACTGTCGCCAGGGGGCGTGGCCAATTCATAACCCAAATATTGACATGTAGATGTGTTCAGGATGGGAATGGCATCATACATGGCCATTTTGGTTCAGATACATTGTTTTATGTGGAAGTTATATCACTTTCGTTCTTCACGGCGAGATGTCAAACTTTGAGGCCCCGCCCCCTCCATGCCCTTTCTCCTATTAGAAAACTTTCAATAACTTTTAAAGACACATGCCTTCTGAACATCCTGAGCTATTTTGGTAGCGGTACAATGAAATCTCTAGGAGGAGATAGATTTTGAAAATGTCAGTAAAACGCCAAAATGGCGACTTTGACCCAAAATGGCCGACTTCCTGTTGGTTTTAGGCTGTTACTCCAAGAGGATTTTTTGTTTGCCCAAACATTTGGAATACATGTAGCGATTTTCATAAAGATTGATGACGTGCAGTGGCGGGGCATCATAAATAGGTGGCGCTCTCATTCAATTTTGCCCGAACAGTCCCGAGCACCACAAAATACGTAAATTTACACATTCCCTTGGGGGGGTACGCAAAATTAGGCGCGTTTTCGCGCATGTTCAGGTCCCCTAAAATGCAATTTACTTTTGACAAGAAGAAGAAGAATAAGGAAGAAACGGAGCAATTACAATAGGCCTTCGCACCGCCTTCGGTGCTCGGGCCTAATAAGGAAGAAACGGAGCAATTACAATAGGCCTTCGCACCGCCTTCGGTGCTCGGGCCTAATAAGGAAAAAACGGAGCAATTACAACAGGCCTTCGCACCGCCGTCGGTGCTCGGGCCTAATAAGGAAAAAACGGAGCAATTACAACAGGCCTTCGCACCGCCGTCGGTGCTCGGGCCTAATAAGGAAAAAACGGAGCAATTACAACAGGCCTTCGCACCGCCTTCGGTGCTCGGGCCTAATAAGGAAGAAACGGAGCAATTACAACAGGCCTTCGCACCGCCTTCGGTGCTCGGGCCTAATAAGGAAGAAACGGAGCAATTACAATAGGCCTTCGCACCGCCTTCGGTGCTCGGGCCTAATAAAGAGTGATCATCAAACTCCGTCTTCATTTCTGTTCCTTGTAAAAATAATTTCTTTATACTTTTTTAAAACTGGTTTATATGTGGACATTCCCCGAGCGTTCCCTCCAAACTTTCCACCATTTAAGCCACAAACTGAAATAAAAAGTTTTGCTTGTGTACCTGAAGTGTTCTGAAGTCACATTTAACCCCGTTTACCTTCCTGTGTTTTCTGGTAGGAGATTTTTATTTTAAATAGGATTTGTGCAGGTCTGAAATTCCACAATATGTCTGAATTTTCTGAGTCTCAGCTGTAAGAAAAATAAGTTTGTATGATCTCTGTGGCTCATGAATGATCTGCATGCTTTCTTTTGCAGCGTGGTGGATGTACTGATGTGGTTTTTACCGCAGACTCAGCTCAGTAATGAGACACGAAGGAACTAAAGAACAGTCTCGTATGCAGAGTGATTCATGACTCAGTGCCTGTTTCGCTTTATTTAATACTGCGATGCATCTCAGAATTTTGGTTTGTACATGTTTAATTTATGATTTCCAACAGATTTTTTCATCTTTCTGCACCTATAAAAATCTTTTACTCTTTCAATAGTAACTCCATCCAGCTGTAACTGCAGGTTAGTTCTGTAATTACCAAAAGGTAATTTGTGCCATTAAATCCTTTTTGAATGCTGTTAATGATTCTTATTTCTAGGTTATCCAGTAAAACCTGGCAGATGGTCACTGATGTCGCTGGTGAGAAGTCAGTGAATTATCCACATATATTGCGGCGCCACCTCCACCTTTATTTTGTCGATCCATATGTAGAAACTCGTAACCCTCCAGATCAAAGTTTTCTGTGTTAATCATGTTTCAGATACTGAAATGATGATGATTTATTGTGTAAATGGTTTCCAGTGATCCTGCTGTTAATGTGTAAAACTGATAGTTTTCCATCTTTATTTGATCAGAGGTCGTTTTATGGGTTCGTGGCATGTTCAATATCCAATACATGTGCTCATGCTGTTCATTTAGTTTGTTTTATCTCTCCTCAGTCTGAAGCTGAGCTCTGGACCATCCTGGTCATTTGCCTCAACTTTACTTCTACTTTGATCCACTTGCTCCTGGATTTATTCTCGTGACACAAAAAGGAAAAACAGCTGCAGACATCCAGTCCTCAAGTCTGATGGATGTCAGAATGAAAACGAAAAATGTCTGCAGATGCAAACATTTCTGCAGGATTAAAAGAGGTCCATGAATGCAGCTTCCATCACTGGTGACTGGTCCAGTTGCTCCACATGTTTGCTTAATTTCATGGTTTAAAATAGTTTCTTTTAACTGATGCATCATCAAACTTCTTGTTTTCCTCTGTAGTATTTGCATTGGTTCAGATGATTCATTAAACATCTGAGTTCCTCTCAGTTCTGAGGTTTTTGGTCTTAACTGAAAAAATATTATGATTGTCTTGCTCTGCATGTAATATGGACTGTTTTTGTTCAACCAAGTATTTAGATCATTAACGTCTGAATTTATTATATAAAAGCAAAATAAATGCAAAGAAAAATAAGGAAAAAAAAGAAGAAAAATACTGGAATAAAATAAGCTAAATTAAATATTTAAATAAACAAGAGATAATAAATAAATAATGTAAAATAAATACACAAATAAAAGGAAAATACTAAAAAATAAACAAATTGATTAAAGAATAGAAATAAAATAAAGACCAGTGGTGGTTTGTTGGGTGTCAACTTCAGTACAGAGTCTCGGATGCGACCATCATGGGGAAAAGCTGACGGGAGGCAAAACGACTGGACCTGAAATTA